>NC_051176.1:45101630-45121629 GCF_013339695.2 Rhipicephalus sanguineus
CTACAGCAGCGCAGAGTGACTGTGCTCATGTGGCCCCCACAGTACCCTGATTTGAATATAATAGAAAATGTGTGGGGAAGGATGAAGACTTCTCTCTCCCGCCTAGGCCTTCATGGAAAATCTGCGGATGACTTCTGGGCTGCGGTGAACGAAGAGTGGGAGCAGCTCAAGTGCGACTCATCCTTCACAGAAGCACTGTACAGGTCTCTGCCTGAAAGGATGAAGGCCGTAGACGATGCTGAAGGTGACGTCACCCGGCCGGTGCTGAACGAAGTCTAGGGCACGCTATTTGAGCACAAAGCGACTTAGGTTCATATGAGAATGAAAGACCCAGGATCCACCACACATATCTCTAGACACACCAAAACTATGAAACCAAAAGCCCGAGGCCTAAACAACCCACTTTTTTTTTGCGATTACCAGCGTAATCATCGGCATCACGAGTGTAATTTTTTTTCAGTGCCTGGTATGTCGCGCTTAGTCCTACTTTGCTTGCACAGATCTGCATTTTATTTCGCGTTTCACAGGGCAGAGACATGTTCCATTAGCTTTGCATTTTTAAAATATTTCGACGCCATAGATCTGGCCTGGCTCACCTATACTCTGTCACACAAATACAACGAATAAATTTTGTCTTCTTCGTTTACTCCGCGTCATTACACGCACACCACTTTACATTGCGCGTGTTGGTGAAACGCAATAATTTTCGTAAAAGTGCACGTCATCGCATATTCTGGCAATGTTGCCTCAACGATTAAAAAAATCACGAGAGTGAGAACTAACATTTGCTGGGGTATTGCAAGCCACAACAAGGATATCATTCGGTGTCACGCCGTATTGGGAGACTTTGAACTATTTTCAATCGCAAGTGTTTCCTTAACGTGCTTCTAAATACTATAAGCACATGTATTTTCTGCGCATTTCGCCCGTAATCGAAATTCAGCCGCTGTGGCCATGAATGGAATCGCGTCAAAGCTACCGAGAAACCACAGCAACAAACGAACGGTACTTTTTTTTTTGTGCCGCGCGCTGATTACCCGACGAGGCGCAGGAGAGTACAGGGACATGAATCGCGCCGCAGAAAAACGAACGCGCTGTCGAGCGCACGGCAAGCGCAGGGCCGGTAAGTAGCAGACGAACGGCGGCAAGCACCGCCCTTGCGCCTTTATGCGCATGGTCCAGGTTTCCAAATCTCGCCAAATCTCGCCGCGTACCGCCGGCCGCGCGCTCGCGTGTTCCCCCTAAAAGTGGACCGTACTGTACATTTAACGCCGCATCCTGACTTAAATAGATATGGTCAAACATGCCAACAGTCCACTTAACTTTCAACAATGGCATGAATTATGCTTGCTGAAGCTTCCTCATGCATGCTTTCTTTTTCTTTCAAACATTCGTCAGACTCACTGGAACAGCTCCTGGCGACCTTTCGAACATCAAGGTCCCCTGTTCCGAGACTCATCTTGGGAAAAACCTCACGGAACAACTCTAAGAATTTCTCAGAAAGACAAAAAAAAAACACCTCTTTTGTATAAAACAGACATATGAGTAATGTATGCTTTTATGATTGCTTACTGCTTACTTTTGTGCAATTTATCTGAAAGTTTTAAAAGGACCGACAATCAATTTTTATGGTTCCTGCTTTATTTAGCGCAATGAAAAGCTTACCGGTCAGTGTCTAATGAAAGAATGGTAAGGGAGAGTCGGGACGATTAGGACACTTTTTGCGACTATATTTTTTAGTTTTGTTTAGCTTGAATGCAGAACAATCTTTGATTATAATACAGGTCTAAACGAGCTGCAAAACTTCTGAGATGCACTGGTTCCTACGGCTGCTGGTGCAGCTGTAAAAAAATTTGTGACGGCTAAAATTTCCCCATTCCACTCAACTCTTTGTTGGTGGAGTGGGACATCACTTGGGAGGAGTGGAACGTATGTAACACAATGCTCCAAGTGTCTTCAGCGATCATTATAAGTGGATAGTTCAACATAAAACATTAAACAGGGTTGCCCAAACTTTGCTGCACCGATAGTTTTTGACACTGGCAGCTTCATCACAATGTCCGTAATTGGTAAAGTCCCCATATCATTCTTAGGCAAAAAGTAGAACTGAGAGCTGTGTTTTTTGTTGCGCAGGAACTGCGCACTGACGCTGACATGTTATTACTGTTCTTGACTAGCCACGTAATGAACGCCAATTTTGTTTACTTAAAGTGACAAGAAACACATTGCATTTTGTCACTTGAATATACTCATTAGGGCGATTGGTTTCACGAGTGTCACGCCAGTCATTATCAAAACCTGACGTGTCGTCAGACTTGTGAAAGACAACGACAAGTGTGTCTTCTTCACTTGAAGAACAGCAATTCTTCAGCAAAAGCCATATCTGTTCTGGATGAGCTGTGGCGGCATTCTTGACTGTGCTGCACTCTTTGTTTAAGATTGTCGCGCTAACCTCCCCAATGTACAAGTAATGCTTCCCCAATGTACAAGTAAGGACCCTTTTTTTAACGTTTGCGTTGCGCGACACGGTGTGGCAGTAGCAAAAAGACAAATGGAACAGTGTCGCGTACTTCCCTCATCTCCACTGTCCCATTACTCCCAAACTATGTTTCCCGGAGTGAACAACGTTCTGTGGCTTAAGCTCAGTTGTAACGCCTACGCTTTTTATTTGAAAAAGTACGGCGCTGATGCATGTTTTCGGAGAAAAATTCTTATTAGCGTCCGCAAAGCGGTTGAAATCTGAAAGCGTTACAATTGTGGCAGCAGAAACTTGCTATAATGAAAGGTGATTATACTTATGGAAGTTGATTGCAAAAGTTATGCTTTGATGCAGTGCAGTTGTCTGTGTATTGTCTACATACTTCCTTGTCACACTATGTGTAAAAAAAAAGGAAAAGTAAAAATTAGAAGCAAATTTGCATTTTAGGGTCTCGTATGTTCACTGTAAACTAGTTATGTAAAAAAAAAGAAAATAGACTAAAAGAGAGAAACAACGTTTATTGAAAACAACAACAGAGTAGTTCATTTCCCCTGCTTTATATGACAGCTAGGGGTCCATGGGTCCTAGCATAAATAAATTCTGTGTGTGTGCACCCCTTGTAATGTGCTTGAATTGCAGCAACACAGCCTTTGGGAACAGCTAGAATTAGTTTGTAGGTGTTAGAGAGGAGCAGAAAAAGACATATTCACACTTTTTTCTTCACCAATTATTATACAAACAGGTGCTTTCGATGTAGTTGTGCCTTTGTAATATGATTCCGTTACTACTTTTTATGACCTTTACTGCATATAATTACTGTAGGGCCATCTAAGCTGTCAATTCGCCTCGGCGAATTTACATCTGAACTCCTACATTGATTACACAAGAGATGTTCATGCAGGGCTAGTCAGTACGTGCTTTTTAAAGATAATATGCACTGGAAGAAGCTGGCAGAGGTGCCCTGTCCTTAATCGTATTTCACTCTTTATTGTTGTCTCTTATCTACTTTGAAATGCAAACAAAGCAGAAGCTCAGGAGAAGATAAAATGCTTGAAGTGATTAAAAATCCTTGAACAGTGGCTGCCCTACGAAGGCAAGTTCTCTTGTCAAAATGTTGCCTCCAGTAAAATTCCTTGTTGAACTATTTTGTATCAACTTGGGGCATCTTTATGTAGAGAGGGCAGGAATTCACCGGTGTGTGCTGTGCTTTGTGCATTTTTAAGGTCCCTGAAAGGCTTACAGAAAAAGAAAAAAAAGAAACGGAAGCGGCAAGCGGAGAGGAAGGAGCTTGGGAAGATTCTAAAGGCCTTTAAGAATGCAAAGGACATTGGCCTCGTATGTAATGCCTCTGTTACATAATTTCAGAATTAGTACAATGAGTTACTTTCTACCCGTTTTCAGCAAGGTGCCAAACTCCCGATGTTATTATCTTAGAAAGATGTGGTTGGATAAAAGGGGACTGCATAAATTGACATTACCTCACTTGACATTGAATGAAAAAAAAAGAACACTAAACGCACACGTCAAATTTTAGAAGAGCTGAAGTCAATCGATGCTTTTTGAGTAGTGATAGCGAGATTAAAAATAAGGTGCCGCTCTTCAGTAATTAAGTGGAGAACTGAAGTGTTCATTTGTGCAGCCACTGGGAAGGCCCTTCTAACTTATTGAAAATGCTGTCAACTTTTTGCAGGAAGCACATGCTAATACAACTTCAGACAAGTTGTGTTGCTGGAACTTGTGTTCAACAGAACAGTAGCTGCAATATTTTCAGGTGTAAGTGTTTTGGTTACTTTGGTTCATCCTTATGTTGGCTTACGGCGCAAGGTTACTGGTGGACTAAAAGAAAGAACTGACATCGACAGTGCCGTCTTGGCCAATTTTTGGTTACTGTTTTCTATGGATTATATTAGTCGTCCTGTGGCAGTGTACATACGACAGTGAGCTATGCATACATAAGAATGCTGCTAAGGAATGCAGTTGCTGCCCCAATGTAGACAAGTCCCATTTTATGAAAATTGGCTACAGCAACAGTCCTTGTGCAACAACTTTTAAATACTTCAATTTATGATCTTCCTCGAAACATCTGACTTGCCCCGAAGAAGATTGGGACGTTGTTTCTGTGGACACAGTATTTACATTTGCCATTGTCTGATGACACATAGCCTATGTTCTTGGAATGTTTCATTTGTGTTGCTAGTGAAGTCTAAATTGTGCTTTCTGAGCAGCTTTCAGGGCACATAAAAATAAAATTAATAAGTGAACAGGAACGAAGTACTCACTGGTATGCATAGATTGACTTTGCATGGATTTAGAAGGCAGCATGTACTATTTACAGTCTGAGGACCAGTCTTCAGAAGACGAGGAGGGCCGTCTTGTAGAAGGGGAAGGCCGACCTGATGAGGAAGGCCAAGCTGACGGGGCAAGTGGGGAAGGCCCACCCGACAGAGAACACTGGGCAGGCCACTCAGAATTGCCTGCAGAGTTTGATCTATTCGAAGCTTTTTCGAAGGAGGAAGGAGAGAGTGAGGCCACTGATGAGCTGCTAGACAGCTATGAGAAAAGAGTCCACCAATTGGAAAATCAACTGGAAGAAGAGCGGCAGCGAAATTCCAGATCATGCAATGCACTTTTGGAGAAAATTTCTCAAGGCTGTTTGTTTGTTTTGTGAGCATGTTTCAGAATTATGAGTGCAGTGAAAAAGGAAGCTTGAATAGCTTACTTACTAGCTCTCACTAGTTTACTCACAGTAAGTAAACACTAGCCCCATAGTGGGCAGACATTGTTCATGGTACTAGCTTATCTATTTATTTTTTCTACAGTATGTGGTTGTCATGATATGCTTTGGGCAAAAAGTGAGATTAGGTAATCCCTTCACTAAGTCTATAACACCATATCGGTATTCATTGCATGAAAAATCACAAAAATTTCACTAATTTACATAGAGCACATACGAGATAAGCACACAAACAGAAAATAGTTGACCTAGTACAGTGGGCACTGAAAAATGACCGAGTGGAACGTACTGCAAGTCTAAGTTCTAACAATATATTCGAATTTAAAGCATTGTGTGTTTTTGGGTGTCTTTCAATGGGTCTTGTAAATACCCTACTCAAGGAAAAAAAAAACATGGTTGAACCCTCCATCATAGGAATCTGTAAAACACGAAAGTAAAACGTGTCCTTACAGAAGTAGTTGAATGCTTGCTGTACATTGAACAGAGCTTGCGCAATGTCTATTATTGTTTGGCAGCTATGGCACCGTTCAGCGTGGATGCCCCACGTTGAAGCTTGGTGATACTTCACCATCCCGACGACTCATGTCCACGATCAATGATTAAAGAAACCCTTGTGGTAGCTGCAGTTGTTAAAGGTGACAGCGTAATCATAGAATGTGGTGCGACAGCAGAGGAGCGTCGCAGATTTGACGCAGAACTTGAGCTAAGGTCGCCTACCCGCCACATGTTGAAGTGTCATTGGACGGCACAGCCGGACTAGAGGGAAATGCAACGCGCATCGTGTGTCCCCTGTAGCCTGGCTGCGATTATTCTCGTGGCGAGAACGCTGTCACAGCCACACGGAACAGGCGCGCGTTGCAGATCTATTTGGACATGGATGGATGCTATGAGCGAGGCCGACGCTCGGGCTGAGGTTGCCTCCTCGCGGTGTGTTAAGGTGTCGACAAAATTGCACTTTACCATCGTTGACGCAGACAACACCCACCAAACAAGAGCACTGCGAGAGGAAAGTGGTAGATAGAAAAGGCGCGTTTGTAAAGCCTGCAGATAGTGTTGCTGTGGCGCAATGTATAGCGTGCCCGGCAACTGTTGTCGCGAGGGTTACCAACCTTCCCGGATTTTGCGGGACTGTCCAGACATTTCAGGCACCGTCCCGAGTTCTGTGATGTCCTTGTCAGAACAGCTACATGTTATGAACTTATTCCGAACTGTACAGTTAAAAATTTTTATGTGGTACAACGCGAAATCGCACGCATAAAGCAATGTTGTGGTTGCTAGCGGTGGCTACGAGAGGCTTTAGCCACTTCAGCTGAACTTCCGCGTGAAGTACTTCACGCAGAAGTTCAGAGAAGAGCCGAGATCTCGGCTCTTCTGCGCCTTTGAGCAGCATTTGCGCTCTCCTTCTCCATGGCGTTACGCACCTGCAAACGCCAGTCAGAAGCGCTATCAAGCGGCTCCAGCACAGCGAAGGCGAATAGCTGCACGCTCGCCGGCAGCAATACGTCTGCCAAAGCTACGGCGTCACTCCTCTGGAAAGCGCAGACCGGCGGTGGCGAGTCGCGCGCGGTGGTGGCGGAGTATGCGCACGCGTCGGCGCCAGTTTGTCTGCCGCGGCTACGACGCCACTCCTCCCGAACGCGCAGACATGCAGCGGCGAGCCGCGCGCGGCGGTGGCGGAGAGCGCGTGAGCTGCCGGCTCCGGTGAGCCAGCTGTGTGACATCACTGATCCTCGCGCATGCGCAGCAGGGCTCATGAGGATCCACGCGAAATCGGATCCGGCTAGGCAAGTGTAGCTAACGCTGCAAAAGTAATCCTCTTCGCTGCAGCGGCGGCGGGGAGTACAATAGTTGGCCTGAGTTTGAGCTTCTCCGCAATGCACGGTTGCTAGCCGCGTTTGGCAAAGGTTCGCGCAACTGTGCTACCTAAAGATAGCACATACAGTAACTCTAGCTTAGAGGGGATTGTGGCGGCACCTATGGAGCCGTGGCTGGTGAGTCAGTTTTGTGTACTGACGCTGCCAGCTGTTTTTCTAGCTCTAAGCGCATTCAACTCTACGCAATGTAGCCAAAAGTGCGCGAGCACAGCACAGGCTTTTTGAAAATTACTGCTATAATACCATGCCTCATTCTAAGCCTAATTGTGTACATAGAAGAAGGCAGAAACGTAAGAAGGCAAACCAGGAAAGTGAGTTGTTTCCTCCCAGCCCACGCTTGGTGACATGAAGTGTTGGCGGTAACGCGTTACAAGTAACGGCATTACCGGTAACGGCATTACCGGTAACGCGTTGTTTTTTCGGTAACCTAGTAACGTGCTCGTTACAATTGCGCTAACGTACTTACGTTAACATTTTTTGGTAACGTGTGTTGCCACGCTACTCGTTACTTTTTCATCCTGTAGGTGCCATTTTCTCGAATCTCGCCCCAACGAATTCTTTTGTGGCAGCGTCCGACTGCTGTCGGCCTGCCGGGCATTGACCAAAAAGCGCAAGCGGAATCCCTTTTGTTAGTGGAAATTGCGGGGACCAATTTCTTAAGACGCGCCAACTCCCTGTGGGGAGGGCAGGACTGTCGCCACACAAAGCTTGAAGAAGGCCGCGTAATTCGCCATGAGAAGCTGTACGGACATGCTTTTCGTGGATGTGGATCGTAGCAGGTGGATTGCTGGCACCTGCACCTTTTTGTGCCCAAAAGACAGGACGTCCGAAGAGAAAGTGCAAGGCCTGGTTTACTTCATACCATGTGCTGATCGTGACGCTTCGTATGCGGGGAAACAAAGAACCACCTCCAAGAGGCTGCGACAACATGAAAACGACGTCCGCAAGTTCGAGTGACAAAGGAGTACACGCTGAGCACAGCGTGGTGAACGACCACAGCATCGAATTTGACAACTCCCGCGTCGTCGACTTAGAGGCCAATTACTTTTAAAAGCGGCTTCCTGGCCCATCCAGGTGACAGTCGGTAACGTCAACCGGACTACAGGTGCGCTGCCCATCGAGAGTCTGCCTCAACGGAATTCTGCACATCATGGAGAACAGGTGTGACCCCACGGCAGGAACAAAAAAAAAATCTTTTTACTCACTATCTTGGTAGGCGTTCGTCTGTCTGAACCAAAGCCCATTAATAGTCTTTTAGCAATAAAGTTACGGAAATGCGGCACGCAAATACGGTAAGGCAGTACGGCACCGCACCTCATTCTCGATCGTTTTTTATGGCACTCGGGAAATAATCGAGGCATGGGACCTTCAAAATAAAAAACAGTCGTGTATCAGCTGTCCCTCAATTGCGCTACGAGATAAAGAAATCTTGTACCTGAATGGTTAACGTGCTTTGGCTTTTGGTTGTTCTTTTTGTTTTTTGCGTTGTGTGTGACCACGTGTGTGTATATATCTGCTCTGTGATATGGAATAAACTTTAGTTGTGAGTCGGCGCTTGTGTTCGTGTGATTTTTCGTCTTTTCGTCTTCCTTGTTGCGCCGTTCTGAAGCTATGGAGTGAAGGCACCCCAATACCACAAAAGCTTTTTTCAAAAAAACACTGTGGGGTTGTCACGTCTAGTTGTTGCTTGTCAGCCTACGCATTGCTAACGAGGAACCTGTCGCTCGGGGGACTCACTGTCGCTGGAACTGGGAGTAGCTGAAGCACAACAAGTGGGGAAGGAGGAGCGCTTCCGTACTGCCTTACCGTATTTGCGTACAATATTTACCTAACTTGCTAAAAGACTCTAATACCGCTGTCACACGAACAGCCTTAACCGCGCATAAGCTAACTACGGTTACGGCTAACCACGGTTACACTTTGAGTAACGCCTACGCGGCAGACATTACCATTAGGCTCCTAACCGTGGTTATCGCAAACGGGTGATTCCACAAGAGGTCGACACGGATCAGAAAATGGATATTTTAAATTGAGTAGGTTATATTTTATGCACATGCCGCCCAGTAGCCTGAAAAGGAACTTAGTTTTCATACTGACTGCGTAATTTACGAGCAAAAAAATATCGAACATATTTCATACGGCGGGACCAATTTCATTACCTGTCATTCTAGAAAGTCCACGACGATGTAAAACACATATATTACCGTTAAAATAGAGACATTTTGTGTATGTTAAAAAGAAGACATTCTTATTGTGCGTTCCTGCAGCAAAGACACATCGATTAAAACTTATGATTGCGGAGTAACAGCAGAGGTAACGTCCGTTACTTTTTTTCGGTAACGGTAACGCGTTACATTTTTCTGTGGGTAACGTAGGGCGGTAACGCGTTCCTTTTTTATAGTGTAACGAGTAACGTATTTAGTTACATTTTTCAGTAAGGGCTACAACACTGCTAAGCAGTGAACCAGTCCGGCATAGCATGCTCATGTTTTCGAGCAAGAATTCAATGCCACATACCGAAGCAGTCAAACTTTTTTCTTACAGCAGTGTTGATAATGCTACAATCAGTTACAATTCATACACTGTGGTCCCTCATTTAGTAGGTAGATATTTAAAAGTGCCTTTGGCTTTCTTTGGGCACGCATGCGTGAATGTTCTCCGCTCATCTATGCAGACGTGTGTTTTTTTTTTTCGCGGCGCCACCACCGTGTCTTTTCTGTCTTGTTTTTTACACGCGTGACATTAGCGAACTTCTGCGACTTTGAGCGTATCTATCTAGCCGCCTACGACTTTGTGCTCTCCTGGCCGTTGTGCTCTCCTGCCCGTTTCATTAATGGGATGTATACCAAAATTGGTATAGCATAACATCACTGCATGACGAGCATAAGTGACAGGTTATAACATGAAAATTATGATAGGCTTGTCATGTACAGCATGATTTACATGCCATGGTCTTGGTGCTCTTGCGGCCGTTTCGCTTGCTTGGAATACACCAAACTTGGTATGGAGTGACAAGAGTGTACGGCGAACATAAGTGGCAGGTGGTAACAAGACAACCATGACATGTATTTCATGTACAGCATGATTTACATTCCCCGCTCATGGTGCGCTGCGGCCGTTTCGCTAGCTTGATATAGACCAAAATTGGCATTGCATGAAACGATTGTATGATGAACATAAACGACAGGTGGCAACATGAAAATGACATAAATGACACGTAGGGCATGATTTACATGACACTGTCTTGTTGTCCTTCCCGTGGTTTTGTTAAGTGGATAATGCAAAACTGGTATGGCATGACATGAGTGCATGACGAACATAAATGACACGTCATTCATTGTATATACCAGAATATACGTTTCATTAGCATGGTATATACCAGATTGGCATGCATGCATGCATGCATCCATGACAAACATGCGATATATAGTGCACTAGATGTCATGACATGAATAACTCCATTTGCCTCAAAAGACAAACAATGCGATGTATGCAGCTCTTTGCTGGCTGCTTCGCATTACATCGATACCCACACTGCGCAGGATCTGCCGGATTTTTTTTTTCAGAGCAAGGTGTACCTTATCAAATGGAAAGGCTATTCCGCATGGCATTGCACCTTGGAAACTAAGAGGCATCTGAACGAAGCCGGTCTGCGGGAAATCAAGCACCGAAGCAAGCCATTTCCACGGCGACTGGAAGCCGCTTCTGAGGAGGCCCTCTACGCAGTGCAAAAGAAACTTGCCAACAGCCGCCGCTTCAGCGGAATTGTCAAGGTGAACCTAGACGTCGACGTATTAAGTTGGATTTTCAACGGCAAAGGAAAACGCCTCGAAAAGGGTTGGATTCTCTGTGATGAATCTGACTTTTCTAAACTGAATCTCCCCCTTAATTGGCATACTCGTGAAACCAAACCAGGAACCGTTGTCGCTATTGAGTTGCCAGTGCGGGTGAAGGCAACAGTAACGCGGCAGAAAGCGTGTAAGCGCTTTGCGTGTGGCTACCCGGTGGAAAGCCTCGAAATGCTGTTGATAACAAAAGTCACTGCATCCAGAGTGTAATCCGGGGATTCCTACCTTGCTGCCCTGCACTGTGTAATTTTGCTTTTTTTTGCAGTCGTTTGAATTTCCTGTTCCAGTTAAAGCTGTGACACGCCGAAAAGCGCGCTAACAATTTTCACATCGGTGTCCGCTTGAATCACTGCAAATGTTTCTTGTTACAAATTAAGCTTAAACCTTGCAGTAAAGTTTTTTATTTTTTTACTTTAGCGCTAAATTACTGCGCAACATTGTCTTTAGAAGCATATTTGATAAGTCTTTCAGTTTAGCATTTTTTGTGGCTTTTACCATGGCTTGCACAAATGATAGAGCACAAGTTGCTGCTACATTGAGAGCTCAGGCATCACCTTTGCACTGACTAATGTAATAGCCATTAAACTTCGTCATGAAAACGAGCTTCTGCAGAGGTCATACTCAGAACTCGTTAGACGCTATTTGCCAAGCGGATCCGTCATTCCGGGTGACAACGACGATTTAGAGAGCCGCTTTGAAGTTTTGTGCAGAAGCGCTGGGAGGCGTTACAAGGGGCTCGCAGGTCGCGCAAAACAAAACTTTTTGAAAATGGAGAGGACAGTGCGGATTAATATAAACTGAGCCTCAGCAGGACGCAGTATAAGGGACATTATCATCAGAGCTCTAGAAGAGGAGTTGAGGAGAGTCGAGACTGTGTCATCGCAAACAATACAGGCGCTCAGGGAAAAAGTCGCATCATTTGAAGAGAAGTGTGCAGAGTTGGAAAAAACAGCTAGCTCTGGCCGGCCGCACATGCCTTTCAATAAGGGGGGGGGGGATCTCCTAACTGAAGGGTCTTCAAAGACCGATCTAAGAAAAATCCATGCGGCGTGAAGTTCCATCGTGGAAGCTCTGGAGAACGTGCTTGAGAGCTATGGGCTCACTATTTGTCATCTTCTAGTCGCTGACATATGGGCCTTGTTCACAACATCAGAGTTGGCGAAAATGGACAGATCCAAGTCAAAAGAAACTTCAAACGCCGCTTTTCTGGCAGCTGTGAGCCGAAGTTTAATACCGTGACTTCTTCTGGCAAACAGTGTGTACGTAGCGTTGCGGCACTTTTGGATAACCATTACGTTAGCAATGTTTTCTGGGAGCAGCTTTCAGCCGAACTTTCGAACTTACCAATGCTCGGGATTATCGATTCCTACAGGGAGAAAGTCGATGGGCAGGTCCGGATATTTAGGACGCCTGGGCAGTCCGCCGGTGCACAGGTGTCCTTCCTGGAAGTTTTGCAGTCAGCAGTGCAGGAATCTGCTTAATATTCAGAGTGGCAGGAACTTGCAGAGCCATAGAGTGCATCGTCTCCTTGCTGTAGCGGAAATACAAGAAAGTTACTTCAGCATTAAAGAGTCCTTTGGTAGGCTTATACGCGATATAAACGCGGTAGCCGAAAGAGGTAGCTTCCCTGTAGGCGATCATGAGATTCCTGTACGCATCTGTATCGGATCCGACATGAAATTTCTTCTTATTGTTCAAGGTCTGATGTCAGCTTCGTCAATGTTTCCATGTCCGTTTTGCATGGCGTATCTGAAAAAGCGTGTTGAGAGTGGTGCTATAGGCACGGAGTTCAATAATCTTACCCGCTTTCGTACAGCAAAAACAATGAGATAACATTGCCTTAATGAAGCCAATGCCACGAAGAACGTCTCTTTATTTAATGTAGAACCAGTTTTCATCATACCTGATGTCATGCGTATGGGATTCCAAAAAATGAACCGGCTACTCGACGGTTTGTTGGTGGATACGGAAGAACGCGACAACAGAGCAAAGCTGCGTAATCCAAAAGCCCAGAGCAGCGCTCTAAAGAACATTATAATTGAGGTCAACAACTGTGACGCAAATTTTGAGGTTTTGCAAGATGTACGCAAAGTGTTGAGTCTCGTTCAGGGACTGACAGGCCAGGGTTCCAACGGGGAACAGCAACATTTATTACCCGAAGCTTACGGGTTGGCGGTTACATAATGAATGTGCCGATCGTGCATTGAGCGCTACCATTTAAGCACTAGTGGGCACATGCGCACTAACGACAGTTCGGTTATCAGGTGAGGTATCGCGGACACAACACTTCCTCTGCTTTTATTATGAAGCTAATAGTTCCCTCTCAGAAACGATCCGGTGGTCGGCGATTCCTTAATGGGTAGCGTCGATCCTGGTCGCCTCGAGAAGTGTCCGTCACCGACGTCGTTGGTGAAGGAGAAACACTAGCTGCAGGCAATGAAGGTGCTGGCTCCGGCTCGGTGTCGCTCTGTGGCCACACGGAGAAACCGTCGTCTTGCGCGGCGTTTTCGGCAAGCCCTGCCGTGCCTTGAAGTAGCTGGTTCTTGTGGCGCCGCCACTCGAAGCATCCCGAAGGTGTCGATGCTCGTACCATGAAAGACACTGGTCCACTTTGAGCAGTCACCACAGCAGGCATCCATTTGGGCTGTCCCCTGTAATTGCGTGCAAGAACATGGTCACCAACACTCACTTCGCGCACACGACACTGTCTGTTCACCGTTTGTTTGAACTGTTCGTACGCCACCCTTTCCCCCACGGCGGGTTTGGGTGCGCAAACGTCGCCCCAACAACAAGTTAGCTGGTGCCTCGTGCGTTGTAGCATGGGGCGTGTTGCGATAAGCGAGCAGGAACTTGTTGAGCTTTACCTTCATTGGTTGTCGTGCGGCATCCTTCTTTAGCGCGTTCTTCAGGGTTTGGACGAAACGCTCCGCGAGTCCATTGGCACTGGGATTGTAGGGGGCTGTTTGCACGTGTCGGCAACCCATCTCCCTTACGAACTGCTTGAACTCCTGTGACGTGAACTGTGGGCCGTTATCTGACACAATCGTCTCAGGGAACCCAAAACGAGCGAAAACATCTCTCAAGCACTCAATCGTGGCATCTGTAGTAGTTGAACGCATCAGGAATACTTCTGGCCACTTCGAGTGAGCATCGACCACTATAAGAAACATTGACTGTTGAAATGGCCCTGCAAAATCTATATGTATGCGTTGCCACGGCGCTGAGGGCCAGGACCACGGGTGCAACGGAGCTTTGCAAGGGGCACTGCGCTGTTCTTGGCAATCTGCACATGATTTCACCATACACTCAAGGTCCCCATCGATGGACGGCCACCAGACGTAACTACGCGCTAGCGCCTTGCTGCGAACTATACCTGGGTGACCCTCGTGTAATTCGTCCAGAACTGCCCTCTGCAGCTTTGCGGGAATGACGACTCGTGTTCCCAGCATAATGCATCCTTGATGCAATGTCAGTTGATTGCGTCTGGCGAAGTACTGTTTCAGTCTATCGTCACTGACAAATATTGGCCAGCCTGTGCTTATGCACTCTTACTTTCACCAGGTCATTATCCTGCTCTATGGCATGCGCAATCCCTTTGCTCGACACTGGTAGAGAGGCCAGCCGCAATGAATAGAAAGTCTCTTCAGATTCCTGCGTTTTGTCTTTCACACATGGTAGCGGCAAACGGGAACAAAAAACTTCTGCTTTATCGGCTGAGTTTTTAAAAAGAAGGTCGTATCTGTATGCCGACAGCGTCACAGCCCACCGCTGTAGGCGCGCAGCCGCGATAGGCGGGATACCTGTTGTTGGTCCCAAAATTTGCTGTAAGGGCTTATGATCAGTGATTAAAGTGAATGCTCGGCCATAAATATAGCAATGAAACTTTTTTATGCCAAAGATTATGGCCAACGCCTCTTTTTCAAGCTGGCTATATTTCTTCTCTGCTTCGGAAAGCGTGCGCGAAGCAAAAGCAACTGGTCTAGACTTTCCGTCCTCACAAACATGGGAAGCACTGCACCTACCCCGTACTGCGATGTGTCACAGGCCAGCTTCAATGGTCGATCCGGGTCATAATGGGCCAGTACCTGCGGCGATGACAACGTTCTTTTAACTTCTTTGAACGCTTCTCGGCAGCACTCGTCCCAGCACCAAGGAGCGTTCTTCCGTAAAAGCTGGTAAAAGGGCGCAGCAACTGTTGATAGATTAGGCACAAACTTTCCATAGTAATTCACGACACCGAGGAAGGACTGCAGTTGCTGCTTGTTTGTCGGTGCGGCAGCGTTTATGACTGCTTCAATTTTCTCTGGTGACGCAGATATTCCTGCTGCACTGATTTTGTGCGCCAGGTAACAGCTCATTTTGAAAGAACGCACATTTTTCTTTCTTTATTCTGACGCCTCGCTCCAGCAAACGTCTCAAGAGTGCTTCTAGGTTTATCATGTGTTCTTCAGCGTTTTTTTCCGTGACCAATATGTCATCAAGATAACAACAAACTCCGTTTAGGCCCTTCAGCATTGTGTCCATTATTTTCTGAAAAATACCTGGCGCTGACGCTATTCCGAAGGGTAGCCTGTTGACTACGAACAGCCCTTTCTGCGTGTTCAAAGTTAGGTACTTCTTCGACTCTTCCGCCATGAGTACTTGTTGGTATGCCCTGTTGAGATCTATTTTAGTAAAATGCATTACCCCGGCCAACGCAGCCAATAGATCATCGATTTTAGGCAGCGGATAGTGTGTGATGTCCAGTGAAGGATTTATCGTTGTCTTATAATCCCCACATAGGCGTATGCTTCCATCTTTCTTTACCACAGGGACGGCGGGCGTGGCATATTCTGATGTATTCACGGGTGTGAGTATTCCCAGCTGAACCAATTTTTCTATCTCTATTTCTACTGCTGACTGCAATGCGAATGGCACATTCCTTGCTTTTAGGAATCTCGGCCGGTGGTCGGCTTTGAAAAACAGCTCGGCCCTTTCGTCTGTAATAGCGCCTAGCTCATCCTTGAACAGCATTTTGTATTTTGCAAGCAACGTCTCTAGCCTTTCCTTCATTCGGGAAGACAAGTCGAACACTGACCTTGAGACGTGGTTGAGGCCCCAAATCTGGTTCCAGTCTAGCCGTACTGTGTGCAGCCATTCACGCCCTAGCAGCGGTGGTCCTGCTTGATCGACGAGGTAGAGTGGTAGTTTCGCCGTCTGTTCGCCGTGCTGCACACTGACGACCGCCACGCCGCAAGGTTGGACGAGCGCTCCGGTATAGGTGCGCAGGACGATGTCGGTTGGTTCGCAGCTAGCTGAAGGGACCTGCTGCTTGAACTGCTTGTAAGGCATGATAGACACCGCGGCTCCCGTGTCAAGTTTCATTTCCACTAGTGCTCCATTTATCTTTAGTCCAACAAAAATAGTAGTGCGACAAGAAGACACTTGTTCCGAAACGCCCATGGGTGGCACCTGCGTCACCACTTTCAGCGTTTTCACACTCCGTTTCTGCTGATGCCCGCCAAAAGATTGCCTGTTGCTGCGACAGGCCCTTTGAATATGCCCCTTCTTTCCACACTTATAGCACGTCTCCTTAACGTACGGGCACAGTGAATGCGTGTGGCTCTGAGAACCGCAGCGATAACAAGCCTGTAGCTGCCTACCGGCAATCGCTTGCGCCTCGTACAGATCAGCAGGGGCATAATTACCTTCTCCCTCCATTTGGTGCAGCTGTGTGGTCATTGACACCACGACTCTAGTCTCGGCGACATTTTTCCGGGCTGCTTCCATTGCCAGGGCGCGCTCGACTGCTTTCGGGAACGTCAGTTTGTCGTCCTCGGTAAAGAGTACGCGCTGCACGTCCTCTCGCAGTAGTCCACAAACGAAACGATCCCGCAGCGCTTCGTCCAAATTCGCTCCAAACTGACAACTCTGGGCCAACTTCCGAAGTTCCGCAACATATTCGGGCAGAGACTCGCCTTCGCTCTGTGTTCTTCGGTAAAACTTCGCTCGCTCCCCGATTATGGACGGCTTTGGGGCAAGATGTGCATCCAAGAGGCTCTTCAGTTGTTCAAAACTTTTTTCCGACGGCAGGTCCGGCGTAGCCAACGACTTCAGCAACCCATACGTACGCGGTCCGATGATGCTGAGGAATGCGTGTACCTTGTCGCTGTCGGGAACCTTGTTGACAATCAAAAAAGATGTCAACCTCTCCTTGTATGCCGTCCAGTCGCTTTCAGTAACGTCGAACGACTCCATCTGGCCCAGCTGCCCTGCAGACTGCATTGTCGCTTCAACCAACTGCTCGCTGCTTCTCGATTTTTTCATCCCATCCTCGTCGCCAGTGTTGTGTCTCGTTCAGGGACTGACAGGCCAGGGTTCCAACGGGGAACAGCAACATTTATTACCCGAAGCTTACGGGTTGGCGGTTACATAATGAATGTGCCGATCGTGCATTGAGCGCTACCATTTAAGCACTAGTGGGCACATGCGCACTAACGACAGTTCGGTTATCAGGTGAGCTATCACGGACACAACACAAAGGAATGAGTTTTACCACTTTGACAAATGGCGAAATCAAACGTCTCCTGAAGCTTTCATCCGACAGGCTGCCTGGCCATGTACCCGTTCCAACGGAAGCTAAGACGGTGTTGATTGGAAACTCTTTGACGAAGTGTCAGAGCACTTAGAACACAACGTGGGCGGACGTAGTGTATCTGATTGAGTGCGCACGTGCGTCAGTGTCTCAGCAGCCAGTGACGTTTATTATCAGTAGCATGCTTTTATACAGTTGTGGCATGCACAGTGTGGCCAGCTTGCTACATGCTACACGCTTTTTCTTTTAAACAAAGGAAAAACATTGTTATTTACAAGTTAAACAAAGAGCAACTGAACAGGTTAATTAGTTTGACGAAATTGTTCATCGTAGTTCAAACGGCAAGGTTTTCGCCTCTCCCTTGTCGACCTGCGTGCCATGGGGCTGGTAGAAGTCGCACGGACAGCCTGCTCGTCCGGAGACGGTGGCTGCGCCCGTAGAGCTGCTGGCGTCACTTCCTCTCTTCTACATGGTGTGCCGTTGGATTCTAGATGCGGACCTCCACCAATTTCACTTCCCGCTGGCACGCGCACAGATGTCTCACTGCTTTCTACTGGCACGCGCACAGATGTATCGTTGCTTTCCGCTGGCACGCGCACACATGTTTTCAGTGCTTCCCGATGGCGATTCCACTAAGGTTTCACTGCTTTCTGAAGATGAGCCGTCATTCGTCGCACTGCTTTCTGATGACAAACGCACCGGGCACGTCTTCTGCTCGTTGAAAGGTTCCGCTGTTCGCCTGAGGTCTCGGCGGTTTCTTCGCAGCTGTCTTCCCTCTTCTGTGAGAACCAAGTAGGAACGCGGGCACACCAGTTTAAGCACCTTCGCTTTCAAACGCCAAGAGTTATGGTCCATAACTCTAACAGTGTCGCCTTCTTGAAGTAGCGGTAACGGCGTGCCCTTTTGCACGTTTTGTCTATGCTTGACGGGCTGCAACTCGAGACAGTGTTGAAACTCGGGCAGTGGTGTACGAAGGTTTTGGTGCATCAAAAGCTCTGCGGGCGACCTGCCGTCTTCGAGTGGTGATGTTCTGTAGTTTAAGAGCCCCAGCCAGAAGTCGCTTGCTGCTCCTGCTTTCTTCATCAATCTCTTGATGACCTGGACTTCTTTTTCTGCGAGGCCATTTGATCTAGGAAAATGGGGGCTGGAAATAACATGTTCAAAGTCAAACATCTGGGAAAAATCTTTGAACTCTTTCGCGGTGAACTGTGGTCCTCCATCCGTACAGAGCTGCTGGCGTCACTTCCTCCCTTCTGCATGGTGTGCCGTTGGATTCTAGATGCGGATCTCCACCAATTTCACTTCCCGCTGGCACGCGCACAGATGTCTCACTGCTTTCTACTGGCACGCGCAGAGATGTATCGTTTCTTCGCAGGCAGCTGCGAAGAAACCGCCGAGACCTCAGGCGAACAGCGGAACCTTTCAACTGCAGGTCCCTGTAGAATTGCTCAAATGGCTCGCCATCCGCTTGGATTCGGCTGCGAAACACGTACCTCTCATACGTCTCGTTGCTTTGCGGCAGACAGTAGGCTTCGAAGGCTTCCATAAGCTTGTCGTAGTCGACTTTGTCTTCTTCGCTGATTTTCAAGGTGCTGAACACGTCGATGGCCTCTTGTCCGGCAAGATGAAGGAAGATAGCTGCTTTCTGCGCCTTGGTACGTGGTTTCTGTGGTTCCTGCGGCTCGGTGGCGGCAAAATACAGCTGTATACGCTGCTTGAACTTCACCCAGTTGTCCGGAACATTTTCACCCAGCCGTAGCGGCTCCGGAGGCGGAAGCTCTGCCATGGCTTTCGAAGTGGGCGTCAACGCGGGCTGCCCACTTCTGACACCATGTATCTGACTGAGTGCACACGTGCGTCAGTGTCTCAGCAGCCAGTGACGTTTATTATCAGTAGCATGCTTTTATGCAGCTGTGGCATGCACAGTGTGGCCAGCTTGCTACATGCTACATGCAGTATTCAGAACAAGGCAGCTGAGTTCTTTGACACTTTCTTATGGTTGGGAAAGGAGTGCAAGAGGTACAGCCGCGAGCCTGTCCCCCTTAAGCGCTAGACACATGGTGCGATTCGACGTGCGACGCCGCACGCGGCATAAGACGATTCAGGGCACATGAGGCGAACGAGCAATCAGCGCGCGGCTCCGCCCACATAGGGCACCCCAGCTTGCACGCTCGAAAGACATCGTATCCTGTTCATTAGGTACAAACCCAACAAGCTTACACAGCCATGCTTTGTACTCTAAAAACATTGGCAACAAAGCTAAGCCTCCGCGAGCGACAAACATCGCAACAGCCCATATTCACTCTCGAATACGAGCGGAGGCCTAGCTAGGCAGACGCTGTCGGTATAGCGCCGCTCGGGATCAAACGCGACCTCATCATCAAGCGCTTATTCTTGCCAACGCGATAAAAGCTGGTAATCTTAAAGACTCTTTCACGGATGGGTTTCCGTTGGGCTGTTAAACCAGTCCTTTCTTATCTTGAACAACTA